>NW_021436368.1:148350-148724 GCF_001605985.2 Dendrobium catenatum | reverse complement strand
GACTAAGTAGACCAGGGACCACGATGGCCCAGGACGACGGAACCATGGGATCTTGATCGGGTCTATCATCCATTCCCCCACCATCCGCTTTAAGTGCAATATGGTGAAATTTTTTATTTTAAATATAAAACCTTCAAATTTCCAAACATCAAAACTTTCCAAATTCCCAAATCCAAGCTCATGCTGCTACTATATGCCAGATAACATGTACTCTACACGTATCTGATTGACGACTAGCCTTAATCGAAAGTTCTCTCTCGTTATCGGGAGGGGTAATTAGCTATAGGGGCTTACGCCTATAAGAAACCAGAACTCAGATCATAAAGTCTTCGCAAAATGAGGGTGAAATCTCTGGGTAGTGTCTTATCTACAAA
>NW_021436368.1:117298-148293 GCF_001605985.2 Dendrobium catenatum | reverse complement strand
CCCCCCCCACCACAAAAAAAAACATGGGCGGAGGCTGAGGCCAAATTTTCGGAGCTCACATTGTAATATGTTAAAATGAATTTACTGTTTACCGTACTAAGATGTAAGTTCTATTGCTTGATGTGTTTCTTCGGTTGCTGTGCTATGCTTTCCTTGTAGGTTTTGTTTGAGCTTTATCAAATAAAACTGTCTAGAGTTTCCATTTTATCAAGTGGGCGGAGGCTGAGGCCAAATTTTCGGAGCTCACATTGTAATATGTTAAAATGAATTTACTGTTTACCGTACTAAGATGTAAGTTCTATTGCTTGATGTGTTTCTTCGGTTGCTGTGCTATGCTTTCCTTGTAGGTTTTGTTTGAGCTTTATCAAATAAAACTGTCTAGAGTTTCCATTTTATCAAGTTAAAAATAATAAATAGAATAACATATGTCACTGGTTTATTTTAAATAATTCCTCATTAAAGTACACGGGAAACTAGGTATGCGAGGCTCCTGCCAATATTAGCTTGGGGAGGAGTTGACCCAATACGTCAATTTTGAGCTTCCTACAAATAAATAAATTGGAAAACATATGGACAGTATTTTTTGTTTGTGACTTGGACATACACAACTTCAATTTATCTGAAACTTACCATTGATTGCAGATCAACTGTGGATTAACCTTGCTTTTATAAATAAAATTTCTTATTTGTAAAAGGCTCATTATGAGAAGTCAATAAACAAGTGTACTCATGCAGTGATCTAATATGCCACTAACCACTCCCCTCATGCTTGGAAACATAAATGAAATACAAAAAGTTAGGATCCTACAGATGACCTTGCATTTTCCTTTTAACATTTTTTGCAAATTCAATTGATTTTCCCCTCAGAGTTGACCAATATTGTACAACTTCTTAAAATGCTTAATGCTTAAGAGCATAAAAAGTTCAATTAAGATTCTCCAACTTTGTCCAAGGGTTTTAAGATTGATCACTTCACCCTATTAACTTTATCACTTTAATGAGCATTTGCATCATGGCAAGAGTTCATACAATCAAAATTACAATATTTTATCTTCAAAATTTTAAAAACTTTCATTGGATACACCAATCTTCTGCTTGCCTAAATCTTCAGTACCTGCATATTCAACATAATGATCCATATTGCCTTTAAATAATTCGTCATTCTTTTGAATCTCATAATCACTATCATGCAATCCCTCATAATTATCTGATCCATCGTACTCATAGTCATCATCTTCATCATCATCATCATCCATCACCATCACTCCTATTTATCTCCACATCCTATCCTTTTTTGTTTCTACATCAACAATCCCAATCAAACCACCAAAGAGTTGTGAGAAATTTGATTGTCAATCCAAAAACTACATATAATCAATCAGTAATATTCCCAGTATCTCTTACTCCATTTCTAACCACCTCATTTCCATATCATGTTTAAGAACTCTGATGAAATTAATGCATAAAATATTGCAAACTTTATAACAATAAATAAATTTACGACAAAATAATATCAACTATTTTTCAAATATTAAAATAATCATAATTAGAAAACTTAACCTAAAGTGCATGCAAATTTTTCCCAATTTACGTCTTCCCAATTGATGCTCTCGTGCACTTTTTGTCGTCGATTTTCTGCCATCATTCCTAACCCCTCTTCATACTCTACATTGCCCTGACCATTTAGGCTGATTGACAAAGAACCAACATCTACCTTAAAATTTAAAAAAAAAAAAGTGCAATACTTACCAACATCCTCTGTCCTTTGTTGGCCAAAAGCTAAATATATAGCTGGCCTCCTTTCTCTGCAACCTCAATGATTCTTCATTGATCAGACCTCTTATTGGAACTCTCGTTGTGCCACAACTGCTCTCGTACACATGAAAAAAAATTAACTTAGGGCTTGTATTACAGTTTAAAAAATTTATAATATATTAAGTATTAACATATTTGGAAGGATATAAACTCAAAGCTCACCATACATGTAAAGTCATGTCCAATTATATAGAAATTTTAATGGTATGACAAAATTGTAAGTTTTCAAGTAGGTATCAAATTGGATATATTAAAAAGTCTGAAGATTAAAATGGTCCCCCATATAAAATCCAATTATCATTTTAATCATTTTCTCACAATGATACAACCAACATAACTACAAACCATCCTAATAAACAAAACAAAAAATAATCCTCAATAAGACCTTATAAATAAGTTTCTTCAGCCCACTCTTACTAACATTAATTAGCTATCCTAGCTAAATATTCCCATGATCATGTGCCACACCAACTATGGATAATCAAATCCACCAAAATCAATCCAATAAAAGCATTGGATAGATTGAAGAATGTTTTCATTTATTAGACCAAACTTTTGGAATCTACAAAAACAAGTTGCAAGAAGGTTGATGCTTTAAGTGTCAAATACAAAAGGAATGGTTTTATAAAAGGGAATAGTAAAGATAGTTAGAGAAGTGAGGCGACAACTGATTTACATGGTCAAAAAAAAAAAATTCATATCTGAATTTGCTAGGAGTTATGAAACCTCACAGATCCTCTTAAAACTAAAACCACTTCTCGGGTCAATCAAACAAGCATAATCACTTGAATTTACATCATTATGATAATAATTATTATTATAATCATCATCAATTGTTTCATCATAAGCATGCGTGCTCAATTAAATCAAATTTCATCAAATTACAGATTTTATCATACCCTTGTAAGATCCATCCAAATATGACCAAAACTACGGAAGTATAGTAGAACACACATGATCCAAACAAACACAATAAACCACAACATCAAATCTTTATCCCACTATTTGCGGTCAGCTACATGAATCCTTTTTCTCCATTGTTCATGTTAATAGTCAAAATCTCATTTAAATCTAAAAAAGAAAGGTCATTTCTAATATTTCCTAACCAAGACTTTTTAGGTCTACATTTACCTTTCTTAACACAAGTCAAACCTAATACATCTACTTTACTAACCGGGTCATCTTAAGGCCGACGTTTTATGTGACCAAACCATCTAAGGCGACTCTCTCTAATCTTATTTTCAACTGGAGCCACTCCAACCTTTTCACTTATATGCTCATTTCGTATCCTATCTCTAAGAGTAAAGCCACTCATCCACCCGAGCATCCTCATGTCTGCAATACTTAACTTAATATTATGCTTCTCTTTTAATGGTCAGCATTCTGCACCATAAGGCATTGAAGGTCTCACTATCATCTTATAGAATTTTTCCTTAAGTTTGAAGGGGTCTTTTCTGTCACACAAGCTTGATGTATTCCTCCACTTCAACCATCCAACTTGAATTCTGCTAATAATATCCCAATCTATTTCACAACCACTCTGAATAATAAATCCAAGATATCTAAAATGTGTACTCTTATTAATGACTTGATCACCCAAAGCCACAAACCCTCCACTAGATCTATTACTACTAAAACTATACACCATGTATTCATTTTTAGATCTACTCAAATGAAAACCTTTAGAGTCTATGGTAGACCTTAGGGGTGTCAATTTTTGACACGACACGAAACACGACCCGAACCCGACCAGGAAAAATCCGGGTTCGGGTCAACCCAAACCCGAAACGGGTCGGGTTCAGGTTCATGAAATCAACCCGTTTTAAAAATCGGGTCGGGTTCGGGTTGACCCGCCAACCCGAAAGCGACACGAAAGTGACACGAAAAATCATTTTTGACCTGAAAACCCGATTGACCCGTTTTTTACCCGATTTTGACCCGAAAACCCGAGATTGACCCGATTTTTTACCCGAAAATTAGCATTTTTGGGTCAATCCCGGGTCATTCGTGTCGGGTCGGGTTGACCCGGACCCGAATCGGGTCGGGTTCGGGTCCAGAAACCTGACCCGTTTTTAAAAAAGGGTCGGGTTCGGGTTGACCCGAACAGTGCCGGGTCAGTTCCGGGTTCGACCCGAACCCGACCCGTTGACCCGAATTGACACCCCTAGTAGACCTCCATAATTCAAGTTTACCTTCTACTCCCTCTAGTCTTATCAACAAGAAGAATATCATCAATAAAAAGCATACACCAAGGTATCGCCTCTTGCAAATGTCTAGTGAGAACATCCATGACTAAAGCAAAAACGATATGGGCTTGAGGTTGATCCTTGATGTAATCCAATAGAAATAGGAATTACTTGGTCAAACCATCTTGAGTTTGAACACAAGTAATAGCTCCTACATACATATTATTAATGACTTGAATATAAGCATTATTAGCCTCTTTCTTTTCAAGAACTCTCCATAGCACTTATGAACTTTATCATATGTTTTCTCTAAATCAATGAATATCATGCATAAATCCTCCTCATTATCTCTATACTTCTCAATCAAACCTCTCAATTAATGTATAGCTTCCATAGTTGACCTACAAGACATGAATCTAATTTGATATTAAGAAACATTAGTATTGCGTCGCAACCTATGCTCCATAACTCTCTCACATAGTTTTAAAGTATGACGCATTAACCTAATTCCTCTATAATTTGCACAATCTTGTGCATCACCTTTATTCTTAAAAATAAGAATCAACACACTCATTCTTCACTAATCTGACATCATTTTAGTCTTCAAAATAACATTAAAAGTTAAGTAAGCCAAGAAAGTTCTTGATCTTCTAAACATTTTCACACCTCTATTAGAATATCATCAAATCCATAGTTTTTCCACAATTCATTTTCTTTAAAGCCTTTTTAATTTCGATTTTACTAATACGCCAATAAAAACAAAAATCTTTATTCATTTAGGGTGCTAAGGTCACTAAAACAAATCACATTCTCGTAATCTTCACTGAAAAGTTTATAAAGATATCTCAATCACCTTTGTTGAATGTCATCTTCCAATAAAAGCACTTTTTGATCTTCATCCTTAATACACTTCAATTGAATTAAATCCTTACTACTCTTATCTCTATGTTTGGCTACCTTATATATATATATATATATATATATATCTTTCACCCTCATTAGTATCTAATCTATTATATAAAAGCTATAATCTTTGCATCGCATATTGCTTTCTTAAATTCCTTACAGACCATTTATATATTTCCCAATAATTAAAATTTTTACATCTAAACTAATTTTTATAACAAATTTTTTTTTTTTATCTTTTCTTGCACATTTTGATTCCACTACTAACTATTTTTACTATTATGAGTTTTTTTCTTTGATACTCCAAGCACATCTTTTGCAATATTTTTAATATTATTAGCTACTTATTTCCACATAACATTAGCTTCCTCATGCACAGATAAAATATTAAGATTTAGTATCTTACTCTCAAAAATATTTTTGTTAATATTCTTTAAATATTCTCATCTAATCCTAGAATAACATTTTACTTTATTTTTTATTTCTTCCCCTTCATCTTAAAATCCAAAACTAATAAGCAATATTTGATACATAAACTTTCACTTGGATTAACTTTACAATCTTTGAAATCCAAATGATATATTTTTATTATAAGAAAATAACTAATCTGAGTTTTACTATATCCATTCTTATAAGTGATGAAATGCTCAACTCTTTTTCTAATAAAGTATTAGCAATTACAAAATCATAAGCTAAAGAAAAGTCTAATATGATCTTACCACCTTCATTAGTCACTACAAAACCATAGCTATCATAAATGTTTTTAAAATCATCTACCTCTCTGCTAACATGTTCATTTAAATCTCTTCCAAAAAAAATGTTTTTATTGAAGAGGTATCTTTCGTATTAATTCTTCTAAGTCATACCAAAATTTTAATTTTGAACTCACATCTAAACCTACTTGAAGAGCATAAGTACTTATAATATTAATAATCTTAGCATCAACAATAATCTTTAAAGCTATAATTCTATCTCCAATTCTATTATTTTTACAACATTATCCTTTAAATTTTTATCTATAATTACACCTACACTATTTTTAGAACAACTCTTACCAGAATACCCTAGTTTAAATCCTAAACTATCAATCTTCTTAGCCTTCTCTCCAACCCTCCACTTTTCTTATCCAGGACTTGGGACCCGGCAACGGCAATGTTGTTTATCTCTTTTCAAATGTGAATGAAAAATATTTCATCAATGAGAAATCAAATTGAAGGCAACTTTTAAGGAAAATCTATGCTTCTCAGTAGAAGTCGAGAAGGGGGAGAATGAGGAATGCAACACATTAATAGTTAAGGGATATAAGACCAACGATGTTGGATGCAATGCATAGAATTCCTCTAGGTCTAAACCTCCAACAACATTGTGCGCTAAATAAGGAGTAGCAGCTTTATAGAGTCAACACCAAATAAAAAAAGAAGAGCTTCCTTACCTCTAGATGGAGGAGGAATATGAAGGTGGAAGAAGGGGATGAGAAGTAGAGGAAAAAAAGCGAGAAGTGAAGGAGATAGCTTAGAAGAATGGGCATGAAGAGCAAAATGAATAAAAGCACAGATGCCACAAAATTTTGTTCACCATGTGGGAGATCTATCAACACTCTACCCATGCTACTCTCTAAATCATCTTTGACTTACAAAAAACTCTTTCCTTACTTCAGGCCTTTTTATTAAAAAATTTCACATTAAACCTCCTTTAAACGTCAAAATGAGTGGTCAAACTATCAATTCAAAGTTTGATTTATTAATACCTTATTCTTCCTAGTTCACTTTGAAGCATTTTCACATCCCTATTGATGCATTCATAATTTATGTATTTTCATTTTTAAATATTTAACATTAGTATTTTATTTAGTTTTATATTTTTTTTTAGCTATCCAATGATGGAAGGCATCCAATGATCATGGTAGGTTGTGCTTGGGCTTTGGTAGGCCTTTGGTTTGCTAGCTTGATTGGTCCTTTGGGCTGTTGCTGGTTCTCGGGTTGGCTTATGGTTCTCGGTTTGAGCTGAAGATGATGATGGGAGGTGGTGGTTTATTGGAGTTGAGATTTATTTTCTAAGTTGCTAGCTCATTAATGTTGAGTTGAAGTTTAGTTCAATTATTGGGAGATTTATTTAGCTTCCTAGCTCATTATTCCAAAAAGGTATGCTTTAATTCATGGATTCAATTTGGAGTGAACTTGCCTCTTCTCCACCCCTTTGTCTTCTCATTTTCCTGTGCTGAGTGATTTCCCGTGCCTTTGCCCCTTTGGTTCCCGTGGCTGGTTGCTTGGTTCCGCGGTTTGCTGCCCGCGGCTGTCTGCTTGGTTCCGTGGCTGTCTGCTCGGTTCCACGGCAGTCTGCTTGGTTCCGTGGATTTCTTGCTTGGTTCCGTGGATTTCTTGCTTGGTTCCTGTATTTCTCTTCTCTGTTTTGTTGTGCCGTTTGGGGCTGATGTAGTGGCTGTTGACCTTTCATTTCCCTAAATCTAATTGGCTTATTTGGAGGTGTTATGGCTGTTTAGTTCCCCTCTCTTGCCTATATATAGTAGATTATTTTTGAAGGCAAAGGTTGTTGAATTTGGTTGAGCTTAGTCTCTTAAAAAACCTAAGGGTTTTCTTTTTCTAGGAAAAGCTTGAGAGCTTTGTCCACTTCTTCTTCTCCTCTATTTCGTCTGGGCTTCCTACCTCTTTCTTCTCTACGCAAGTTCCACTCCATTTGTATCCTTTTTTTTTAGCTTTGGAGGTGTTTGTTGGCTGATTTGGGAGCATTTGCTGAAGGAGTTTGGTTGGACGTTTGAACTATCTTGCTGTGGTGGACCATCGGTTTGCTAGCCCTAAGCACATACTTTACTTAACCTACATTTCGATGCATATGAGGAAACCGTTCTATCGGTTGTTCTGAGGATAGCGTCTTTTTATATTTCTTTTGTTTCTTTTGATCTCTCTTCTCGTTTTATCCGTCGGTTTTTGATGTCACAGATGATTGCTGCTATTTGAATCGAGTTTGGTTATAGTTTTGCCCATCGTTCTCCTTATCTGGCTTTTCAATCTAGTTTATATGCATCACCTATGCTAAGAACAAAACGAATCCATTACATCACAACCTTAGCTAAGTGTGCTTTACTTTCTAAACGAATTTCAATAAACTATATGCTTATGTTAATGGACTTAGATTTTTAACTCATTTGTCTTTCAATATTTAGTAATTTGTACTTAAAAAAACTTAAATGTGGGATTCTGGTTATAAAATACAAAATGCAAGAATCCGAAGCTTTCTTATAGAAAAATCAAGTGTTTTTTGTCTACTTATTTAATTCTTTAAATTGACCTTTAGTATGTAATTCTGGTTATAAAATAAAATACAAGGGCCATGAGACATTATTAATCTGATGCCACAAAATATTCACGAGACGTTATTAACTTTCTCAAAACAAAAATTGGATTGTTACAAAATAAAGTTGATCAAAATAGTATCATGATACAATACGTTACAAAACCAGCAGATGGCATACCGGTTCATTACCAGCAGTATCTACAAATTTCTGAACCCAACAAAGACCTCTTTTTCCCACTGAAACAAGCCAAGATTCTCCACATCTTCGACACAGAGAGCTGGAAACCCCTGTGCTTTTCCCACGCCAATGGCATTAGAAAATATGATGTGAAGGCTTTGACAGGCATGCTCTTCCTCCATCAGCTCCATTTCTGATTTATTCAGAGAAGGATCTTTCCATGGTTGATCAAAAGACCTATATAAGAAAACGGATGAGCTCAAACAAAATATATAAAATAATGAACTATTCTTACAGTTTAAACATTAATAAGCATAAGGTCTTATCCCCTGTTGAAATCCAAGGACATAAATAAAGAGATCATAGATTTCAGACAACAAATGCACAGATACTGAGATTTTTTACTCAACGCAATAACTTTCAACAACTCACATAGAATGTAGTTGAAATTGTAGTATGAGAAAAAAATGCAGGATATATATCATTTACCATCTCCAGGCAGGATTAGTTTCAGCAGGGAAACGGATCTTGGAGCAGAGTGATTGAATTGTGCCATAGTTATCATCCAAATATTCCTTTACTGTTCCTGCATAGAAGTTCTGTCAAAAATTAAACTGAGCTGAAAAAAATACACAAATGCAAGTAAAGATTCAAGTAAAAAATATTCTCATGGAAGACTTGCCCAGACTATTTTGGCATCAATAGCATAAATATCGTGCTGATCATTCCTACAAAATGATGATATGAGCATGGAATTTTACAATCAAGTTAATTTCAACCTAGTCCTCTTATTTCCCAGTCTGCCTACATCAATTGTATTTTCTCATCAAATATCTATCCATAACTATATAAACTAGTAATGATGAAAACTTTGCCATTACAAAATTTCCTTCCATACTAATAAGCTAGCTTTATCCTTTTTTTTGTATTGCTTTTCACATAACCAAGTTGAGAATATTAACTATGGCTTCTTTAACAAACTGAAAATTTTCTTGAAATGAAGCAAAAGAACACTGCCTCTAGAGTTTCCATTTTATCAATCTCAATGTGGCACTTCCTTCTTTTAAATAACTCCATATTAGAATTTAGCTGGGAGGGATTAATGTAGACAACCTTAACCATCAAAAACCTATGATGTAGACAAAGGAAGGGTCAACTCATGTCCAAAATAAATCAATTTTGGCTTCCCTCGAGTTTACAAGCTCAATCAAAATTGAGCTGAAATTTTAGCTCATTTATGAATTGGTCTTTAGTTCACTTATTGAACTAAGGGTTAGCTCATTATTAGCTAATATTTTAGTTCATAGTTATCTTTTAATTAAATGTAATTTTTATCTCTTAATTAAAGTTTGTCTCTTGGAATTCCAAAATGGCCTGGAATTCCAAGATGGTTTGTTTTCCCATGCCTTGGCTCTTTGGCTTCCACGGTGGGCTGCTGTTTTCCGTGCATGGCTCCTTGGTGGCTGTTGGTTTTCCGAGCTGGGGGTTCTTCCCGTGGCTTTTGGCGCCTCGGTTCTGGCGGGCCTCTTGGGATCCCGTGGCTGCTCCCTCGGTTCCCTGGCTGGGCTATTTTTCCGTGAAATTGGAGGGGGGGGGCTATTTTTCCGTGAAATTGGGGGGGGGGATTAACGTGGTTGTGATGTTTGGGTTCTTGTGGAAATTTATTTATGTGTCTATTTGTATTCCCTTCTCATACCTATATATATGAGATGTTTAAGAGTTGTAATGTTATGTGAATGATTTTTGGAAATTAAAACCTGCGGGTTTCATTGGAAAAGCTTGCGAGGTTTGTCCACTCCTTCTCATCCCCTCTGGAAATCTTGCGAGCTCTTTGCACCTTTTGTCTTGGCTTCTAACCTCTTTCGTCTCTCCGCAAGTTTACACCCCACCTGTATCCTTCTTCTCAAAGTAAGCAAGTTTAGGGTGTCTTGTTTGAGTCAAGTTTGTAAGAGTCAATGGTTGTAAGTTTTTTTATATAAAGTTGTGTTTTCTAGTATTTGTGTTCTTTTAAGCATTTTATGTCTTTATTTTGTATCTAGAAAGGTTGTCTTTTTGTGTCCCCCTTATTTTTTGATTGCATCAACCTATGTCAATTGTTAAGCCAACTTTAACGTTATTTGGTGATTGATTTTCACATGACCACATTGGGAACATAAAAAATAGGCTATTAAATTTGTAGGCAGCCTTAACCAACTACTCCACGCCTTATTTCAATGTGGCTATATATTAAATTGGAATATTTCGCAATTGTCTCTCTGAGTGCAGCCAAAGTCCTGACTTAGCTCTGATGGCCAACATCCTTGCAAAAATATTTGTGACATGATCGATCGAGTAATTTCCCAAAATTCTTGAAAAATATTAGGGTCAAGCCCTTGTGATCCATGATTTCACAGGTGTGAGTATTCACCCTGAGATGATGTTTTACCCAACTCATAGTTCTAGCATTATAACCAGATCAAGAAGATGGATATGCCATATTTCAATAATGATATGTCGAAAAGCTAACTGAATTTCACTGATTTCTTGTTAAAAAGGGAATGGTTGAAATACCAAATAAGTAATGTGCTAAATTTTTATGCTGAGAGATATAGTTCAGTGAGCATGAGTGACTACTCTGATTTCTTGAAAGAAAATAATTGGGGAGATAATGATTAAAATATATTGGTTTAAAAAAACTGAACCACCTAGTGTCAGACTACCACCAACTACCCTTTTTCCCAACTCAAGCTACTCGCACCATTCTACCTTGCTCTTCTGCAATCAATTTCGCGATCTCACCACCTTCACTCTGGGTGATTGAGATGCAAAGATCCTGCTCTTCTCTAGCCTTACTCATGAGGGACTGATAGCTAAGACATTGCTCACTCTCCATTTCCGAGATCCTCCTCTCCCTCCCTACTGCTAACCAATATTTTTTTCTCAATTGTGAGGTAGCCACAAGTTATCCTGTCATCCACATGTCCTTTGTCGACTCCTTCAATGCAGAGAGCCATCTCAACCACAATTCTCTCACTTGATTGCAATCACAAGTGACACTGCAGCCCTTTGTCGACTTCTTTGTCCTCTTCGAGTTTAAAATGAGGCAGCAAGATATTGCGTAGGGAAAGTCTTTAACTCCTTCAATTCCTCCAACTTCTTCTTTCAACATCACTACAATCCATTTATTGTCCTTATTCTTGCAAAAATTTTACTGCATTCTCCTTGATGTTTTGCTACCTATGCCTTTATTCCTTCTCACTACTTTGGGGTAGGTATGTCAAGTGATTAAATTATTCTTAATCATCTATCTAAGGTCAATTATATGATCAAATTCAAGATTTTAGACATTAATTTCATAAGAATGATAATTAACCAATGTTGACTATTGAGTAACCAATGTTGAGTCGTTGACCAAATTGCACATATATTAGCTAATAGTTATTGATTTTCGACTCCTGCATATATGTGTAAACGATTGAAAATTTGTATTGTGTAGGGCCTTCAAGTTGATTTCACCTGGTGTTGTCTTCAGATTTCAACAGAATTTGGAGTTCCACACAACCACTTTCAAATTGGTAACTTTTATTTATTAAAGGATAAACATGCTATTTTTTATTATGGGTGTTATCCTTGATACTAACAGCAGATTCCTTCCATACTTAGTAGATTGTTAGTCATAGCTTTCACATTCAATTATGCCTTATGTAGATTCCTTTTAATATTAATAATGAAATAATAGATGATGTAGATAGATTTCTAGTGATTAATTCTTGCACAACTTAATTTTAAAAAAGATTCGAATTCTAGCAAGATTTACTCTCATGCGCATTGTCTTGATTGAATAAAATAAATATTATTCATGCATATAATATTTTATTACAAAATAAGTCTTGTAATGTTAATTATAAGATATTTATTATTCATTTATTTATTATATAAGTAAAATATATATATGCTTGTTTATAGTAGATTTTTAGGTTGATAGAAACCTTTTGGTAACCCTGTTGTAGTCAAATCCCAAGTATTGGATGAGAAAAATGGAGGATTACATTAGTTAGTCGATAGTCAGCATTTTGATAGTCAACATAAAATTTAACGAATAATCATGATATGAATCATTTAAAACATTATGTTAATGCTAGGGCGTTCTCTAAAAGCGATGAGTTATATGACCTGAATACAGTAAGAACTATAAAAGGGTCATTGCACCGATGGCCAGATGTAGTGTTAAATAACCAAGGGTTTCCATATTATGCACAGATGTGGGCAAAGAAGCTAGTCCATGAAACTAGAATTAGGATAATAACTTGGAATATATGTTATCATAAATATAAATTAATAGAATTAATATTTTATGCATTCAGGAAACTAAATGGGATGGAGAGAAGGCTAAGGAGATTTGATAATTTAGAATTTAAACTATGGTATTAGGTAGAAATCGTACTAAAAATGATGTAGTTGTGATTATAGATAAGAGTTTGAAGTATAATATTATCAAAATTAATAAAATGGGAGATAGAATTATAATTTTAAATATTATTGTTGATGCTAAGGTTAGATGAATTTTTTAAAAAATATTAACAAAAATATTTTTGAGAGTAAGTTTCTAGATATTAAGATTTTGTTTTAGCATGAGAATGATAATGTTATGTGAGAAAAAATAATTAGTGATATTAATAATATTGTAAAAGATCTGCTTAGAGTATCAAAGGGAAAAGCTCATAGTAGTAAAAATAGTTACTAGTGAAATCAAAATGTCCGATAAAAGATAAAAAAATAAGAAGTTTTGTTATAAAATTAGTTTAGATGTAAAAACTCTTGATAATTGGGAAAGATATAAAGGCCCGTGAGGAGTCAAAAAAAGCAATATACGATGCAAAAATTTTATCTTTTAATTATTTATATAATACATTAGATATTAAAGAGAGTTAAATATATATATATATATATTAGTCAAACAAAATGATTAGTAAGAATTTAGTTCAAGTGGAGTGCATTAAGGATGAAGATCAAAAAATACTTTGATTAGAAGAGGATATTCAACAAACATGAATGAAATATTTTGCTAAACTTTTCAATGAAGATTGTGAGAATATTTTTGGGTTTAGTGACCTTAGTACTCTAAAATGAAAACAAAGATTTTTGTTTTCATCATCACATTAATAAAATAGAGGCTTTAAAGAAAATAATGTATGGAAAAGCTGTGAGGATACGAAACGAGCAGATATAGGAACATGTTGGAGTAGCTCTAGTGAAAGATAAGATTAGAAAGAGTCGTCTTAGATGGTTTGGTCACATCGGTGGCCTTCCGATGACCTGGTTAGGAGAGTAGATGTATTAGATTTGGCTTATGTTAAGAAAGAGGAGGCAGACCTAAAAAAATTGGTTAGAAAATATTAGAAATGACCTTTCTTTACTAGATTTAAATGAGAATTTGACTCTTAACAGAACACAATAAAAAAAGGACTCATGTAGCCGACCCCACAAGTGGGATAAAGGCTTGATGTTGTTGTTTTTGTTGGAAGTTGACTGATTTGATAAATTCTAAATAAACAACTAGTGTAAAGCGATACTAGCCTTAGCCATCATTGCCCACTGCTGGCCACCCTTGGCTAGCACCCACCTATCACTAACACCACCGGCAATTGCCACTAACCGCTTGCAATCGCCATCACCGTCAACTTTTACGATGCATTAACTTTACTTCAAACCAAAGAAAAAAAATCCTATATTTGTGGTGTATTCCAACAAACAAATCAAAAAATATTTTCAATACATTGTATGTATTTTTCAGAGCGTTCATTTTACTTGCATTGTTTTTTCAGCAGAACAAACAAAATCCCTTAATATTCTAATATTGTCTATTAATTACATAAAGCTGCAGGACTCCTTGTGAACCTAAAGCCTTCATCAGAAAATAGACTTTAATGCCTCACAGAATTTCAAAAAAGGCCAGAAGGACACGGTAGGTTGTTGAATAATCAGGGAAGTCAGACAACGCAAAGAAGATGAGAACGTTTAGTGAAGTTATTAGTAAACGAATACGACACAAAAAGAGATTCAATATTATAATTCAGGGGACATTTCCATCTAAAAGATTTTAAAAGACACTGATCAACTTTGGATTGCAGAATATGCATGTTAGCTTGGCAACAAAATTAAAAGGAAAAAGACAAATAATTTTCTCACTTCAAATTGAACATAAGCCATACATTTATTAAGAGGTTTGATGGAGAAATATAGAGAAAATAAGGAGGATCTACATATGATATTTATTGATTTAGAAAAAGCATATGATAAAGTTCCAAGAGAAGTGCTATGGAGAGTTCTTGAAAAGAAAGGAGTCAATAATGCTTTATATTCAAATCATTAAAGATATATATGCAGGAGCTATTACTTGTGTTCAAACACAAGGTGGATTGACCAAGTATTTCCCTATTTCGGTTGGGTTACATTAAGGATCAGCCTTAAGCCCATATCTTTTTGCTTTAGTCATGGATGTTCTCACTAGACATTTGCAAGAGGATGTACCTTGGTGTATGCTTTTTGTTGATGATATTCTTCTTGTTGATAAGACTAGAGAGGGAGTTGAAGGTAAACTTGAATTATGGAGGTGAACCTTAGAGTCTAAAGGATTTCGCTTGAGTAGATCTAAAACGGAATATATGGAGTGTAATTTTAGTAGTAATAGACCTAGTGAAGGGATTGTGACTTTGGGCAATCAAGTCATCACGTTTTAGATATCTTGGATCTATTGTTCAGAGTGATGGTGAAATAGATGGGGATATTATCAGCAGAATTCAAGTTGGATGGTTGAAGTGGAAGAATGCATCGGGCTTGTTATGTGATAGAAATATACCCCTTAAACTTAAGGGAAAATTCTATAAGATAGCAGTGAGGCCTGCAATGCTTTATGGTGCCGAATGTTGGCCATTAAAAGAGAAGCATAATACTAAGTTAAGTGTGGCAGAGATGAGGATGCTCAGGTGGATGAGTGGCTTTACCCTTAGAGATAGGATACGAAATGAGCATATACGTGAAAAGGTTGGAGTAGCTCCAGTAGAAGATAAGATTAGAGAAAGTCGCCTTAGATGGTTTGGTCACATAAAACGGCGGCCTTGCGATGACCCGGTTAGGAGAGTAGAGGTATTAGATTTGACTTATGTTAAGAAAGATAGGGGTAGACCTAAAAAGACTTGGTTAGAAAATATTAGGAATGACCTTTCTTTATTAGATTTAAACGAGAATTTGACTTTTAATAAAACTGAACATTCTAAAAAATAATGCATAGATTGAATTACACTAATCAGAATGGAAGGCTCAATAGATTATGTATCAAGTGTTATCTCATGAAGTGAAATTCTTGCTGAGCTGAAACCAGCTATTTAAATGTCAGCTTACATTTCATGTTCATCAAATAAAAATATACTCCATCTAAAAGTATCAAGAAAACACAATAACACATCTCCCTTGAATTTATCGATAAGCGTATTCATAATAACAAATGACAGTTCAACAACTTGTGCCACCAAATAAATAGAAATTTAAAATACAGAGAGAAGCTATATGTACCCGTTCCACTTGGAAGCAGTGCTCAGAAAGTAAACAGAAAGTGCAGATACTACAGACGGCAAAACACACTTCCTGCTAAGAAGAATCCTGGAGGTGCAGAATCAAAACAATGCTAATGACTCGTTAAACAACATAACTGTTTTTGTCGCCGCAGCAAGCCATTCATAGAAATCCCTTGTAAGATAAGAGAACGGCAGATAGTTTTCATTCCATCCATTCTTGAAGAAGCATAAACTTCACTATGGCTGCTAAGAAACAGTTCCCAGAAATACTGAAGCTGATACCATCTCAACAGCTTTGACTGCAAGAGATCCTCTAGGTGCTCTTTACGGACAGAATCATCAAAGCTGAATTAAGATCCTTGGTCGAAACTTCTTGTTAACGTTTTGACCATAAAACAGCTTGGAGCAGCCACGTAAGAGCTTCATCAGTTTTGCCTTATCTGCACAAACACATTAAAAGAAAGTTCAAGACCTAAAAGAACAACAGATTCCGTTTGTGTGTATATGGAAGTTTGGGAGGTCTGCCTGAAGTTCTTAATAGCGCATCAGGGTACAAACGAAAGTGCAAACTAACTATCGAAACATTAAAAAACAAAATCTCAAACATGATGAAATAAGACCTAGGAATCTAAAAAGATGGTTGAGAACCATGCCCAGTTATGGGGTTTCAACAGAATCAGGCCAGTTGAATTTCTGCAGAGCCAATTCAGTCTTTAGAGTAAACTATCCTCCCTCACACTTCAACTACAGTAATGTGGCACTCTAATGTTTTTAGCATTGCATATGTCCTATAATTCCACATGGAGACTACTTAACTGAAACAGAAAGCAAGTTATATATGAAAACTGAACAATGGATAACACCTAAAAAAGAGGTACAAGTGCTTAGCAATTTCAAATAATTGCACCACCCAATCCCACCTGCCCCCCAACTTTCCTATTGTTTTAGGCTTACCAGTTACTTTTCGAAAATATGACTCTGTTTTTGTGGTAGTAGATCGATTCCAGTAAAATGGACAATTTTAATTCCTTGCCAAGAAAACTTCTGACGCTTCTCAATATGCTGATTTGTTTTTTAAAGAAAGTTGTTCGTTTGCATGGTATTCCTCGAACTTTTACTTTCTGATCGTGACACTAGATTTTTAAGTCATTTTTGGAGAACTCTGTGGGCAAAACTTGGGACTACTCTTCAATTTAGCAGTGGCCTATCATCCTCAAACCGATTGGCAGACTGAGGTAGTAGAATCGAAGCTTGGGAAATTTTATTAAGATGCCCTTGCTGGAGAAAAAACCATCTCAATGGGATTTAGTGTTGCCTCAAGCTGAGTTTGCATATAATAATTCTGTTAATCGTTCTACTGGCAAAACTCCTTTTGAAATTATTTATGGGCAACCTATTCCTCACATTCTGGATAGAAATTCTTTATCTCTTCCTAAGAAAACTAGGTGCTGAGGCTTTTGAAACATTTGATCAATAAAAACTGTCCAACAACAGGTTTTTTGAAAAACTTAAGAAAGGTTACGGCTAAATATAAGACTGAGGCTGATTAAACATCGAAAAGAAGCAAATTTCAATGAATGGTGCTTAGTGATGGCTTACTTTGTCGCCAAAAGGCTTCCTGTTTCGCACTTTTAAAAAGTTAAGCGAAAGAAATTTGGTCCATTCGTGTGATTAAAAAATTAGGTGCTAATGGCCTATTTGCTAGATTTACCAGATACTGTTGGCACTTCACCTGTTTTTAATGTTTCTAACCTGTCTTTGTATGAAGGAGATTCTGACGATTTTGTAGATATTGAAACTTTACCACTCTCTGCTCCTTTGGTAAAGTCTGAAGATCAAATCGAAGACGTTGTTGACGTGAAGGTTTATTCAAAACAAGGCATGGAGAGCACAAAAAGTTTTTGGTCAAATGGAGCACGTCGGCCATTGACTGACTGTACCTGGATTGATGTGTTTGATCTAAAAAAGAAAAAATTGGAGCTTTATGAACGAGTTGCTGATTACGTTCTCATCAGGAGCTGAGAATTTTCCACCAGGGGAGAATTGATGCTATCAAAGGATTTTATGTACTTTTTATTTTGTTTGAACAATAGTTATATTTTGTTTTTCTTTTCTTTTTTTTAGCTATCCAATGATGGGAAAGCATCAATGATCATGGTAGGTAGTGCATATGGCTTGGTACCCTTTGGTTTGCTGGCTCGATTGGGTCCTTGGCTGCTGGTGGTTCACGGGTTGGCTGTTTTGGAGCATTCGGTATTGAGCTTGTTCCCTAAGTTGCTTGAGCTGAAGTTTAGTAGCTCATTAAATCCAAAAAGGTACATCATTATGAAGTTTACTTTGGAGTGGCCTTGTCCCTTCCCCTTCCCTTTTCTTCTTGTCTCTTGGATTCCGTGGCTTGTATTTAATGAGGGCTGAATTCTATGCTGAGAATTCAATGGAAAGTTTATTAATTTTCCTTTGGGAATTCAGCCAGTCTTGTGTTGTTTTTCCCGATGCTTTGCTGCTTTGGATTCTGATGTGGTTTTGTTGCTTTATGGCTCCTTGGTGCCAATGTTTCTTGATCTATTCCTTCAGAATTAATATGGGGCTGATTTCCGAATGGAATGTTACTGTGCTGCTTTGAAAGTTCCGCCTGTTTGCTGGTGCCTTGGTTCCGTGAGCTGCTGGGTTGATTTTCCGAAAAGAGCTTTTGGAGGTTCCTGTTCTGATTAATGAAGGGATGATTTCCGTGAACTCCTGGGCTGATTTCTAAAGGGACATTTGGGAATCCTATGATCTAAAATGCTTGGGAGCTTGTAAACAATTATGATGTGGCTTTTGGCATTCCTCTTCTTTGCCTATAAATTGGAAATGTTGTTATGAAGAAGAGAGTTGATATTTGTGAGCATATTTGCTATTAACCTGCGGGTTTATTCGGAAATCCTGCGGGCTCTTTCCAACCTTCGTTTCTCATCCCCTCCGGAAATCCTGCGGGCTCTTTCCACCCTTTCTTCTCGGGCTTCTAACCTCTTTCGTCTCTCCGCAAGTGCCACTCCATCTGTATCCTTCTTCTCAAAGTAAAGCAACTTTAGGGTGTCGTATCAGAGTCGATTTGAAGCATCTATTGAAGAATTGGGCCAATCTTGCAGTGGTGGACCATCGGTTTGCTAGTTCTATGCACTACTTATTTAACCTACAAATTCGATGCATGTGAGGAACCCGCTCTGACGGTTGTCTGAGGATAGCGTCTTTTTAAGTTTCTTTATTTCTTTAAAATCTCCTAGCATCTTTTGTTGTGTTTGTCAAGTTTTGGGTCGTTTGAGTTTATTTAACAAAGTTTGTTTTAAGTTCTTCTCATTTTGTCAGTTTTCTTCTTGTGTGTCTTTTGTGTTCAAGAAATATAGGGTCCCCTATATCCCTTGTCTACATCATCCATTCTCTAAATCCGTATGATAACTGCTGAACACAACATAAAGAATGGGTTATATGCAAAATAAATAAGAGTTGCACCTAATGATGAGAGGAAACTGCTCTTCAATTCTGAATAATGCCCATGCCCCAACCCACCAACAGAAATTTAATGTATCATTGGTTATTTCAAAAATTACTAGACAGTATTAAAAATAGGGAAAATAAAAATCAAATTAGATTGAAATATACAATCTTGTTGTTTGAGCTGTGACACATGGTTGGTAGCAGAATTCTCAAAATTAAATGAAAATATGAAGCAAATGAAAGAAAATAGTGATGCTTAACTGATTACACTTGTCATCGTCTATATCTCAAAAAGAAGTGAAATTATAAGATAAAGACATACTGATTACATGCTGTGCAATTCGTTGTATTCCTTGTGCTTCCACTTGGTTCAGATTAATTGTAAGATAATGACTTACTGATTACATTTTGAAATTTTGTAGTCGAAATGACATCCACAGAAAATAGAATTACCATATATATATATTCCAGTTCACAATGTGAATAGTTTGACAGATTTTGTAGAACAAGTGCAAAATTATTTGATAATCATGAGACTGATCTCCATTGATTGCCTTTATCATAGATTATGCCAAGAAACAAATGTGGCAGCAATCATTTAGTGTCGTGACTAAAAATTGATGGTATTAGTTGTCATCATCTGATAGTTTACATTTTATGAACCCTTTCTCCCTTTTCAATGCTAATTTCTCATTTCTTTGAGTACATTTATCATTCTAAAGATGTTAATAAACTCATGGACTTATACCATCTTTAAGTATTTTTAATTGAGCATGTTTCTTACATATATATCATCAGGGACACAAGCACTTCTCAAGAACAATTGTGCTCTCCATTGACTGCTCATAAAACTTAATGAATCAATAAAAACTTATTATCTCAAAATTAATCCCATCATTCAATCAAGAGGGACCAATATTCATACTTCCATCATCTTTGAGTAATGGTGGAAAGGTAAGGCATTGGTCCTTTTAAATCTACATCAACAGATCGCCTCAATATTTGTGATAACCCTACATTCATGCATAAGAAAAGGAACATTAATCCCATTGCTTCAATAAGAATCTGACCGTCTAAATCAGATCATCCCCAACACCAACTTAAAGTCATCAACATGAATCTAACAACTAGATTTGGATATATAGATGTATAAATCTCAAAGCCTCAAGGCTTTATCCATCTCTTCAATACCCTATGGATATAATGACCCATCAATAATCTTAGAGACAAGGTTTCTAGATCCTCAACCCTTTGATCAATTGTGGACCAACATGCCCAACAAAAGGACATTTTTATTCAACACAAATCTCAAGGTGTCTAGATCCTCCATCTTCGTATTCTTCATCAAATCTTTCATCATTTTCATATTCAATGATCATCAACAAATTGTCATTATTTGTCATGATCGAATTGTATGATTATTTTGTGCTCATCCATGTTATTAGATTTCCTCATAAATATACAGTATCTAACTATGAATCTTTTATTCACTTGTGATCTTGCATAGTCTGCATGCATATCTTTCAATTTATAAAGTATCACGTCTTCTATATAAAATTCATTAGCTTGGACTTAATTTAAGATATCTAAGGATTCTATAAATAGCTTGAAGATGAGACTCTTTAGGTCTGTGCATGAATTAACTGATGAGACTTACTACAAATGTGATGTTTGGATGGGTGTAAAAGAGAGATAAATTTCCAACTAATATTTAGCATTGTCTCATGTTTACTTATTTTCCTTCATATGCATCCAATTTTTGACCTAGTTCACTTAGAGTTTCACAAGGTTCACAATTAGTCATTTATGTTTTTTCCACTAGATCTACAACGTATTTTTGTAGAGAAAAAAGAATTTCCTTCTTATGATTAAGCAACTTCTATGCCCAAGAAGCATTTAAACTTGCCCAACTCCTTGATCTCAAATTCTTCAACAAGCTTGTTTCTGAGAGACCCCTTTTCTATGTTGTAATCAACTATAAAAATTATATCATCAATATATACAACAAGAATTAAGATTCAACCATTAGTAGAGTGTTTTATGAAGAGAGTATCACCCCCTTCACATTATTTATGATTTTTTCAAAGCATGCTCTCGGAGATTGCTTAAGACCTTATTGAGCCTTTTTTAATTTGCACAGATTGTTCTTTGTGAAAGAACTATCAAATCTAGGTGATGAATCCATATAGACTTCTTCAACATCCTCATGTAAGAAAGCATTCTTTATATCATTTTATTGCATAGACCATCCATGATTGGTTACAAGAGATATTATGATGCATAATATATTCATTTTTCAAATAAGAGCAAAAGTTTCTTAGTAGTCAATTTCATAGGATTCAGTATACCCTTTGGCTACATATCTCACTCAATGTTGTTCCAAGCTTCTATCTCGCTTTATTCCATTCCAAGCTTCTATCTTCAACGTCCTCATGTAAGAAAGCATTCATAACATCATATTGTTGCATGGACCATCCACAATTGGTTACAAGAGATAGTTTTGTATTCATTTTTGCAACAAGGGAAAAAGTTTTGTGATAGTCAATTCCATATGATTGCATACATTTTGGCTATCAATCTCACTTTATACCGTTTCAGGCTTCCATCTGCCCTATATTTAAGAGAAAAAATTCTTTTGTATCCTACAATCTTCTTTCATTTTGGTAGTCTGACGACCTTCCCAGTGTATTTTTTTAGAGTATTCATTTCTTCTCTCATGGCATCCTTCTAATTCTTTTTTCCAAATACCTCAAATAAGGTTTGTGATATTACAATAGAATTTGACCATATGTTTGTATGGAAGGCTTTTTGAGTAGGAGAAAAATTTTAAAATGATGTGTATTGGAAGATGGGATATATAAAAGAATGCATAGTGATGGGTTGATCATTGTTACCTATTAATAGTTGGAAGTCTTGAGTTTGCTAAAAATTTTAGCTTGGTTTATTCCTTCTTTTATAGAGTTGAAGGGGTGTCTAGATTGATTTATTAAAAATTTTGTTGGGATGTTAAGGTGAAAGATAGAGGTTTCATCAACCTTATCTTTAAATCAAGAATTCTCCATCTAAATATGAGTTTGATTGAAAAAATTTTACTTCTCATTAAAGGTGACATCATTTGAAGTTATGAATTTTTTGATGGCAGAATGATAACACTCATACCCCTTTCGAGTAAAGGAATGCCAAATAAAGACACATCTGAGGGCATTAGAATCAAGTTTATCACTGTCTTGCTCATGGATGTAAGCATAAGCAATGCATCCAAAGATATTTGGTGAAATTTTTGAAAGAAAGTAATTTGTGGGGAAAAATTCAACTAGATAGCTTATAGAACTTTTCAAGTCAATCACTCATGAGAGTATTATATTGATTAGATATGTCGCAATTAGGATTATTTCTCCCTACTATCTTTTGAGCACTTAATTCTAGAGTTCCAATGACTCAAAAGATGGCAATTTTTCCTTTCCACCACACCATTTTGTTGGAGAGTGTTAGGACAGGAGAATTGGTGGATAATGCCTTCTTTCTGGAAGAAAGATTATAATGTGTAATTAAAATAATTACAAGGATTATCAGTCTGAAATAACTTAAGGTCAGTATTGAATTTTTTTATATCATAGTAGTAAACATTACGAGAATAATGATAACATCACATTTTTATTTGATAAGATATAATGCAATAATCAATAATGGTGACATATCTTGTAGCTCCATAAATATTGGGGATTTTGGGTCGCGAAATGTCAAACTGAATAAATAGAAAAGGCGTCGACTCTAGAATGACTTTAAAAAAAAAAACAACATGATGATGTTAGCAATTTCACAAGTCTCACAATAAAAAATTTTCATGTTTTCATTCATAAAAAGTGAATGAAACATACATTGTAGGGTTTTGAAAGAAAGATGTCCTAGCCTATAATGATGTTCCTACATGGCTTTTATATTGAGTCTAGAGATGAAAGAACATCGCAAGTGGTTTTCATCTTCAAGAAGATATAGCCCATCCATTTCTTAAGCTTGCCCAATCTTCTTTCTCATGGTGAGGTCCTAAAATAAGGAATGCTAAACAAAAAAAGATTACCTTCTGGTTGTGATCTTTAATGATTTTATGAATAGATAGAATATTTAGTGTAAGATGAGGAACAAGCAGTATATTACTATGGGTAAAAACTCTAATATAATGTAGAAGAGTAGAAATTTGAAAAAAATACTTTGAATTTTATTGTTTGAATTTGTATCAAGTATGGAAGTACGTATAAATTTTTCAAAAGTCTTATAATTGAAATAAATTAAAGCTATTGCAAAAAAAGTCCACAAGCTAGAAGAGAAAGAGGTGGCAAACATATTGTAATCTAAAGGTTAACAAGATGATCGATCCAATAATTAGAACTATTAATCCACATGCTCAAGAATTTCTATCAAAATTGAATAACTTCTGAGTCCCATGATCATTCAACACATTATATGCTTCCTAACATTTGTTCTACAGGAAAATTAGACTTTTCTTTTTTCCTTCAAAAAATGTGATTCATTTGTTAGTTTTAGGAGATCATATAAGCTTATGAGATGCAACAAAGAAATAATGAAACAGAAGGATGAACCCCAACGTGAAGCTATGGATGCATCAGAAGTCAAATTTGAATACCCACACAGACTAAGTCAATATATTTAACTGGGTTATATAATGCAGGTTAACTCAGCTACCTTTTTATATTTTCCTTGATTATAAACAGCCCCTATATTATTCTTTTTGTTGAGTAATTCTATGAAATTTGTATGTTTAGTTAGTGCACATTAGAAATGCAAGTTTTTTTTAGGTTTCTCCCAACGTTTTACTTGAGGGTGGCTGATAGGATAATAATTTTTTTATCCATTAAGATATTAATAACTCTAAAATCAACTATACAACAATATTTTCATATAAAATTTCCATATTTTATCCAAAAAATAAGATAAATTTTCTAGATCTAAATAAAATGTAAAGCCTCATTATGGATCTTAATATGCAATCTAATATTTAAGGAATTGCATATTCATAAGGGTGTGTTTATCAAATTCAGCATCAAACCAATTTATATTAGCTCCTGAACATCATATGCATAGCCTTTTCAGTCACAAGTAGAAATAAAAAGCATTACATGAAGGATAACATAACCAAAAGAAATATAGCATGAGTTAGCATATACGTATCCTTATAGTCAAGTAACTTAGCTTAAATGGTTAAGTCATAAGTCTTTTTATTAAATCAAAATAGCCTAATATATATTGAATATGCATTGAGACCCAGATGATATAATTATAAAAGCGCTTAGATGGATTTTGTTGACCATCTTTTATAGGCAGTATTATAAAGCAAAGGTTAGGCTGATTAAACCTCATGTGAGATTTCAAGTTCATAAGTCCTATGCATTTGTTATATTTATGTCCAAGTAAAATACCTATCAGTGGTTCTCACCATAGATCTAGGATTTAAGGCTGTCTTTTCAATTACATCATAAATCCTCATCTTCCTGAGCATTTCTTCAATCTTGTGTTTTTTTAATGTAAATATAAATTTTCTAAACAAAATTTTTCAACTACAATATAAATTCAATCTCAAAAAATAAATCTCAATATAAAATAGTATTAAGTACCTCTGAGCTTTTCAAAATCAAGTATTCCAGCTATTTCTTTCTTTGGCTTTTACTTGAAATCATGGTGGGGGCAAGAAATATAGGGGAGCCTACACCCCTCGCCCGCACAAGAGAGGTGGGACAACACAAAAACGAAGAGACACGACTTGAGACGAAATTCAAGATGAGAAGAGAGAAGAGAACAAATTCTTACATTTCAAATTTGACATAAATAAAAACTTACAAACTAGACTCCAAATAAAATGACGACACCCTAAAGTTGCTGCACTTGGAGAAGAAGGATACAGGTGGAGTGGCACTTGCGGAGAGACGAAAGAGATTAGAAGCCCGAGAAGAAAGGTTGGAAAGAGCCCGCAGGATTTCCGGAGGGGATGAGAAAGAAGGGTGGAAAGAGCCCGCAGGATTTCCAAAGCAAACCTGCAGGTTAAAACTTTTCCAAAAATAACATTTCATTCAACTTTTTTAAACAATACATAACCCCCCATATATATTGGTATGAAAGAGGAAGACCAAAAGACACATAACATAAATTATCACAAGAACCTAAACATCACAAGCATTAATCCCAAATGCTTTACACGAAAAAACACACCCAAGCCAAGGAACCGAAGGGGCAACCGTGGGAGCCAAGGAGGCCGCATGGTTCCAAGGAGTCACGGTCACGGAAAGGAGACCAGGCGCGGAAAACCAGCAGCCAACCGGAATCCCAAGGGGCAAAAGCACAAAATACAAAAAGCCATGGTGGTAGCCAAGGAGCCACGCATGGCAAAAAGCAAATCTTGGAATTCCAAAAGCCGGTTTGGAATTCCAAGAGACCTACATAATTAAAAACATAAAAAATATAAAAAGTACATTTAATATAAGATAAATATGAACTAAAATCATAGCTAATAATGAGCTAACCCTTAGTTCAATAAATGAACTAAAGACCAACTCATAAATGAACTAAAATTTTAGCTCAATTTTGATTGAGCTAGTAGACTCAAGGGAAGCCAAAAATCTGATTATTTTTGACATGAGTTGACCCCCCTTGTCTACATCAAGACTCCCCTTCTTGCAAACTCCAGCTCCTGATGAGTTGGTTGTTGATTCCCTTGAGAAGGTGCATACTGTTCATCCAGCTCTTTTTGAGTTTCTCACCAAATCTCTTCAAAATTTCTTTCATGTTCCTTTCGAACTGTTGTTTGTAGATACCTTTTGTACTTCTCGAATTTTGATCACATAGGAACATGTGATACTGAAGCTTGTATAGACGATCTTGAAGTGGATCCGTTGAGTCGCCTTCTGTAGGAATCCATCTGTCCAACAGGAGTGAGACATCAGAATTCTCATGATTGATCTCCTCCATGAATGAAGCTATTTTTTGTTATTTTCGCATTTTTTGACTGACTCAAAAAAAGGCTCAACAAAAACTCAATTTAAAAAAAAAACTATACTCAACAATTCTTTTAAGAGACTCAACAAGACTCACAACAAATGACTTGACTTGACTACAACTTGACAAACACACAAACCTAGGACTTCCCTAACTTGCTCTGATACCAAATGGTGGGGGCGAGAAATATAGGCGAGCCTACACCCCTCCCCGCCGCACAAGAGAGGTGGGACGACACAAAAACGAAGAGACACGACTTGAGACGAAATTCAAGATGAGAAGAGAGAAGAGAACAAACTCTTACATTTCAAAATTGTCATAAATAAAACTTACAAACTAGACTTCAAATAAAATGACGACACCCTAAAGTTGCTGCACTTGGAGAAGAAGGATACAGGGGAGTGGCACTTGCGGAGAAACGAAAGAGTTAGAAGCCCGAGAAAAAGGTTGGAAAAGCCCGCAGGATTTCCGGAGGGGATGAGAAAGAAGGGTGGAAAGAGGCCCACAGGATTTCCAAATTCAAACCCGCAGGTTAAAACTTTTCCAAAAATAACATTTCATTCAACTTTTTTAAACAATACATAACCCCTCATATATATAGGTATGAAAGGGGAAGACCAAAAGACACATAACATAAATTATCACAAGAACCTAAACATCACAAGCATTAATCTCAAATGCTTTGCACGAAAAAACACACCCAAGCCAAGGAACCGAAGGGGCAACCGTGGGAGCCAAGGAGGCCGCACGGTTCCAAGTAGTCACGGTCACGGAAAGGAGCCCAGGCGCGGAAAACCAGCAGCCGGCCGGAATCCCAAGGGGCAAAAGCACAAAATACAAAAAGCCATGGTGGAAGCCAAGGAGCCACGCATGGGAAAAAAGCAAATCTTGGAATTCCAAAAGCCGGTTTGGAATTCCAAGAGACCTACATAATTAAAAACATAAAAAGCATAAAAAGTACATTTAATATAAGATAAATATGAACTAAAATCATAGCTAATAATGAGCTAACCCTTAGTTCAATAAATGAACGAAAGACCAACTCATAAATGAGCTAAAATTTTAGCTCAATTTTGATTGAGCTAGTAGACTCAAGGGAAGCCAAAAATCTGATTATTTTTTACATGAGTTGACCCCCCCTTTGTCTACATCAAATCAATTCTAAGTTAATCATATTATTCTTAAAATTCCACAATCATCTTTGAAATGAAATATTTGAAAACCATATAAAAATGTTAGCCAATATTTTGATATAAGAGAATATAAAATACTATTTTAATCAATAATTTTCTTAAGGGCCAAACACTATTGGAATGTGATTAATCGTAGGATCTTGCTCTTATGAGAAATTTGCACCCAAAATAAAATAAGCTCTATTCAATCAAATATAGTGTAAAGAAAAATCTATAGGAATATAAAAAGTTCAAAGTTCTTTTGGTTATTAAGTCCATAGTGAAATAATATTTTAGTCATTCAACATAATTTATTATTTTCTATATTGTACTCGATTACAAACTACTTTAAATTAGTCGATGAAAAATTCCCAATTGAATGAAAAAGAAAGGGCTAAAATGTTTTAATCTCCAACCATGAAGTAACTTATCTAGTATATCGAGATTCCAAATTCCCTCTACACCATTATGCCCTTCCTCCTCTGTGAAGCAAAACAAAGAAAGATCACACCGGATTTATAGTGGTTCGGTCAATCCTTGACCTACGTCCACTCCTCGGAGGCACCCTCCGAGTATTGCACTAACTAAGTGTGAAAATCGAAGGTACTCTTGAACTTCTTTCTATCCCAAATGGCTTTTATTTTTTATTGAATGAAAAAGAAAGGGCTAAAATGTTTTAATCTCCAACCATGAAGTAACTTATATAGTATATCGAGATTCCAAATTCCCTCTACACCATTATGCCCTTCCTCCTGTGTGACCATCACGAATGTATAATGATTTAAAAGTTGTTTCCAGAATTCATAAACAAATCTCCCATCCACCCATCCAAACTAATCTTATTGTAAAAAGAGTTAATATAACAGCACCTCGATTTCCAGATTTCCAACATTTTGGCAGCTCTTATAGAAATTGATTTCATTAATTAATTTAGTTTATTACATTCAAACTTCAAATAAATAGCCAAAAGATCAATGTGCAACAATAAATGTAGCTATCACTAACTTCCATGTAGCCAAAACTCAAATCTATATGGAATAGATCGTCTACTTACTGCTTCATAAACTTTCACTTTAATAAAGCACTTCTCCATTTTAACTGACCAATTTCAACCTTGAAAGTTAAGACCCCATTGATATCCTCATTCTTTTGTACAATAAATCTAAAATACTTAAAAAATTATTACAGCTATGTATCACCTTGCAATAAATGTTAACTCATGATACTTATTCGAATCCACTACAATGAGAAAACCAGTACGCATCATTCTCTAAGCTCTTTATTTTCAAAAAGTTTTCTTCATTGTAACAATCTACTTAAATGTCTAACCTATTAACAACATATCATAAGCAAATAGCATGAACTAAAATGTCTGGTGTAGAATATCTTTTTATATCTCATGAGTAAAAAAGAAACAAACTTAATATTGATCCTTAAAACAATAATACTCGATAAACTCTTCAGCCACCCCTACAAATGAATTTTCAATCTGACAATCACTGAAAGGCAAACGTTAACAGTGTCAACAAGACAAAAATTGCAGTACAAGCCACACCACATTGTTTGCAGCAGTCATTATTAATACACCAAAAGAGGTCACAGGCTCAATTTGTGTATAAAAAGAATAAAAATATAGGAAAGATGAATGGCAATCCAGTTAAATTGGTTATAAAAAGAACTATGAAAGTATGATCTTATAAATGAGAATTTGGGGTTAAGAAAGATACCACTTGTGATGCAACTGGTGTAGGTATGGCCATGAGAATGGCATTCATCCCAAGTTCAATGGTATGCCCCAAGTTACCAAATTTAACATTGACAGCCTGGAATAATTGCAATAAACACTCAAGTGATAAGGAAAAATGTGGCTGGTATATATTTCTTTTCTGTGACAATCTCATAGTGGATGTTATCACAGTTAACATTGCATGTACTAACGAAATATCTTCCTTGAGAAGCTTCACAGAACCCACAAACAGCTGAAGTAGAAGCAATGAAAACTCTGACAACTGCTCAAGGGCACAATCTTGCAGCCATTCACAAACCATACCAGAAGATACTACATCATTGACAACCTAAACTTAAAAAAAATAATAAGGATTACCATTAGCTGCTAAATTAGACGAATAAGTAACAAGGAAAATAAAAGAAATGATAGAGGCAAATCTCTGGAATAGTGGAGACCACAAAATTAAATCTGGAAATGCTGAAACAAATCAAAAGCATTCACAACTGCTAGTGAGTTCCACTCGCCATACTTGTGGTCATTATTTGTTGTTATTAAAATAAACTACATGTTAAATCAAATAACTACCAATAAAAGTGGAATAGCTTTGTGAGAGCATGACACACTAGAGATTGTATTTATCCCCATAACGAATAGTCGTGAAGTACCTTCATGTAGAAATATCAAATGGTTGGCCTTCATATAGGTACAAATTTTTGGATTGAAATTGTCACGACCCGGCCCGGTTAGCTCGTAGATACGAGGCGGGAACGAGATCGGACGTTTAGATAAGTAACTAATCATTCTTCAAGTAAATAAAACTATTCAATGAAATCTTCAAAGACAAAAAGCGCCTCTAAACATTTTCTATTTTCATTCCAAAAAGTGTTTTCAAAATAAACAAGATGGCTAACTACCAACCAACATGCTAAGCCATCCAAAATTATAAAGTAAGAGACTACAACAAGTAAAACTACTATAAATGAACCTGTCACCCGGGGTACGACGACTATATGTAAACCGCGGGTTGTCAGCCATCTCTTCTACCAGGTTCTCCTGAAAATTCCCAAAACTAGGGAGTGAGCTACGCTCAGTATGTGACAACTACAGCTAAAGTTCATGTACATTTAAAAGAAGAGAACTTGTGGATTAATAAACTACACATGTGCTTATAGATGTCTTAATGTATGTCTTGAAGCAAGTATGAAGTTGACTATGTATTGAACATGATATGAGTTATGCTTGTCTAACATTAGATAACATGAAATATGCTTTCTTATCATGAGATAACATGTGATATACTTGCATATGTTTATCTTTCCATTCATTATTGTATACATCCGTCCCGGAGTACCGAATTGTACTGATCAGGTACATATCATGGCCATAACGTTTTCATTTCGTTCCATCTTGCCTCAAAGGCCGTATTTGCTCCAAAGAGCCACTTCTGGTACTTCGTCATCAACAATCACATCAATATCATATATCATAAGGTATGATTAAGCATGAAAATGATAAGAAGATGCTCATGCTCATGATTTCATATGATATGCTATGAAACTTTAACAAAATTCAAACCACTAATTAACCATTGAACATGAACATGATATAAGAACTTTGAACAATAATTTTTTATCTTCTTTGCAACCAATAACATAAAGAAATAGG